>NC_056732.1:966919143-966936770 GCF_019279795.1 Protopterus annectens
ATGCACACACCTCCAGACTTGTAGCCCAACATAGCACATCAGAGATACTTCAGGTGCAGTTAACATTGAGTAAGACAGCGATTCAGGTTATAGCCTGCTATAGGTCCCCAACCATGTCCCAAGACTCACACTCTACATTCCTAAGCACACTGGAGAGTATTAGGGTCCAACTTCACACTCTCTTACTAGGTGACTTCAACTATTCCTCCATTAACTGGGAAAACTACTCATACACTTGCCCAACAATTCCTGGAATTCAATAATTCCAATGCCCTGGACCAGCTCATTCTTACCCCCACTAGAGATATCAACATCCTTTACCTGGTCTTTACTAACATGGGCGACCATTGCTATACACCAGTAGTCAGCTCCTCCCTTGGAAATCCACATCCCATCCACCCCCCCCCCCCCCCCCGCAAAGGTAACCACCCAGAAAAACTTCTCCAAAGCTAACTTTGGGCTCCTAAAAAAAGAGGTGGCTAAATTCACGGCACCCATGCAAATGGAGACTAGTTGCATGACCACTGAATCATACACCAATGCACTGTATGAACACATGCACAAATGCATGGATCTTGCCATACCCAATAGAGCCAAGATGCACTCCTCCAAAAAAAGGAAGCCAATCTGATGGTCCCCTGCCATAAACAAACACTACAACAGAAGGAGGAAACTGATGGGGAAAAAGGTGAAGTCCCAAGACTGGAAAAACTCCCTTATCAGCCTCAACAAAAAGTTGAGATCCCTCATCAAATCCTCTAAAGCTAGTTATGAAAACAGAATTGCAGCATATAGTAAAGACAACCACAAGGCCTTCTATAGTTTTGTAAAGAATCTTCACAGCAATACCGAGATTTGTCTGAGCTACTGCACATTGGTACCTCCTATACTAAGCCAACAGATTTTGCCAGTATACTGGCCAACAGATTCAGTGCCAACTTTACTGCCCCCAAAGGACCAATCACAATACCAGTAGATTGCCCCAGTATTACTGCTGCACAGGTTAAAACAGCCCTGTCCAAGGTCAAGAATACAGCTTCTATGGGACCTGACTATATCCCTGACTGTGTTCTACATGAACTACAGAGTGACTAGCACCTCAGCTGTGTGCCCTGTTCAATCACCGCCTCAACTCAGGCTTTGTCCCTACTGAATGGCACACTGCTACAGTCATCCCACTCCACAAAGAGGAGTGACTACAGACCCTGGGTACTATCACACCATTAACCTGATGAATCTGATATGCAAAGCTAAGGAACGTATCATCATGGACCTAATAAGTAAGGATATAAGGAATCTCCAAACTCTGGATCCCACACAGTTTGGTTTTGTGAAGGGTAGATCATGCCTGGTCAACTTGGTCGACTTCTTTGAGTCAATCACCAGAGCTGTGGATGAAGGCAAGGTGGTTCATAAAGCCTTCCTTGATCTGACCAAGGCTTATGATACCATTCCCCACTTAGGAATTATAGAAAAACTCACTAAGCTAGGCATCAACCCCTATATCACTAGGTGGATTGCAAACTGGCTCACAGAACCCACAGTGTGAAAGTAGCTAACTCCAAGTCAGACTGCTGACAAGCAGTGGAGTCCCACAGGGTTCTGTCCTGGGTCCTCTCCTATTTGGTTGCTACTTCTCTAAAGTTCAGGCCAACGCAAAGGGACTCTGGCTGACAACGTTTGCAGACGATTGCAGGTTGGAAGCAATTATTAACTTCCCAAGTGATATTGACATCCTACAGAATGGTCTCACTGAGACCAACAACTAGTGTCAAAATCATGGCCTTAAAATTAATGCTAAAAAATGTGTCATCATCCCCTTTGCGAAAAACCCGGTTCCCATGAATTACCACATTGATGATAGCCCACTGAACACAGAAGGTATTATAAGAGATCTGGGAACACAGGTTGATAGCAACCTATCTTTTGATCAACACGTTGCCACTGTGGTGAGAAAGTCCTTCTATGTGGCACAGCTCATTACTAAGGGTTTTGCATCCAGGAAGAAAGAGGTCATTGTCTCTCTCTACTCCTCCCTCATTAGGCCAATCATTGAGTACAATGCCCCATTTGGCATGTACCTCTCCAGACATCTGCAACAACTGGAGAGGCTGCAAAAGTACCTCACAAAGAGGATCCTAGGCCTTAAACACTTGTCCTATATGGACAGACTAAAAACACTCCAACTATTTTCTGTCTCATATCTCCTACTTAGGGGCAATCTCTGCTTGACTTACAAAGCCATGTCTTACCCAGCTCTTTTAGAAATGCTACATCTAAAGAAATCCCAATCCCTTTGCACTGCATGCTCCAGAGACCTCAGCCTCATTACCACAATCAACAGAACATGCTGGAGGGACAGGTTCATAACCCAGAGACTGCCCATGCTATGGACTAGACTTCCCATACATGTCAAGCAGAGCACCTTGCTGACCCTCTTCAAGAGAAATCTTCATTAGTGGATGGGAAACAGAAAATTCACCCCAGGGATAACTCCAGTGGATCTACTTGACAGAGGCACTGGTAACTAAGTTTGTGTGGCACTATGCCAGGATAATCCTACGGCTAGGCTTGTAAAGGCCTCAGGGCCATTGGCCTAGTACACACCTATGAACCTATGAGAGCTATGTGGCATGCATATAGGTAGACTTTCTAATAAGGCAGGGTATATTATAATGTGCCAGCCATTAATAGTTTGTACCAAAATTTATGACCTGCACCCCACTACCTGACTTACACAGAATGCACCCACATGCCTAAGTGAAAACTAAACATTTATAAGTTGAGTGCCTTTTTCCAGATTTATATAATGTGTTCATACCTTACACAGTAAGTACCAAATGTATTTAAAAAGCTGTCAAAGTGACTACCATGATTTCCCAAATCACATCAGAAAATTAGACAACTACAGAGGTTACTAGCTGTAAGCATCTCACCATAAATATATGTTGTTCCATTAATCTCATTAAAACAATGCTGTACAGATAACTTTTACATGTTACTCGTGTCTTCATTTTCTTGTGAAACTGCATGATCACCAGTACGACTCCTAAATTACATTGATGTTTCACAATTGTAAATGTACGCCCATATTTCCCAGTTATGCTTGCATCTCATTCAACTTTGTATTGCACATGTTGCCATTTCCTGAACTAATTTAATTGCTGTCTGTGCATACCTGTCCTGCCGAGAAGAAATTGGCCTTTTTACACAATCCATCCTTCTTCAAACCCAGCTAATTTCCCTCTGAGAATATAAGTTTCTTGACTGTATCAAAACACTATTATAGAATAATGCAGAGATGTGTGTTTCAGCAATTTATTAAGATCTATGGCACATCCTTCTGTCATCATAGTTAATTTTTCTATTAACTCTTGTCTGACAACACTCTCTTCCATCACTTGTCAATTAATTTTGCTGAAACCACCCTGTAGGTTCAGCAGAGTGGTTTATTCCATCTGCCTTGCTCTGATGGCATTTATCTTCTCTCCTCATACCTATTTCCTGTCAGTCAGATACCTTTCCATTATGCAGCTGGTTTTGCTAATACAGCCTCATCCACACTTTAAGTATTCTACCTGGAAAATAGAAAGAGAAAAGGTAACAGCAATGACAGGTTATTTCACAAGCTTTTCGTGATGGAATATCACATCATAGATCATACATGCAGGTGAATGTGAATGATATGAATAAATACAGGGCCAAGAGAATAAAGCTATCTGCTGTCTGCATGATCCAGACACACAAATGCATAGAATAAACTATGTTACCTGATAGTGTAAATGGTACACAAAGAGAAACAATTTCATAAAAGGTGGTGAAACTTCTGTGTCAGGCTGGCTAAACATCAGTAACAGGAGAGTGAGCAAGGTTAACTATACTGCTCAGACAAGCTCCACGTGGGTTTAGATAGTGGTCCTAGCAGCAGGGAACTCAGAAAAGTGACTACCTTCTGGATTTAAGTATATTTGCTTTTTTTCACTTGAAATAGCTTCTGTAGCTTACCTTGAACTAGCCTGAACTGTTTTTAACTGATTGCTGCATTATTTTAAAATCTGCACTTAAAGTTACATTTTAGTCGAATTTGATCGAAAGTTTGCTTGTTTGTTTGTTTAATTTAACTGTGGAGGCTGCCCACTAAAGTGTGCTAGCCTGTGTAACTAATTTATCACTGTTTCTGCATTTTCTGTGTGTTTCTACCAAAAAAACTAAAAAAATAATCCTTGTTTTCCCACCTTCCTCGACTAGTTTAGACCAGTTTACAGGCATTACTGTATGCTGGGCTGTGGTGTAGTTTCTGTGTTGTCCATTACCTTACTTGGATAAAAGGAAGTTTCTTTGCTCACCAGTGGGAGTGGGGAGCCTTGAGCAGCCTACCTGTCCTTGGGGGAAGTGACCTCAGCACAAGAAGCTGTAGTAATTGGTTGTTTGGGACCATTTCTAGCTCTTTTGTAGTTCACTGTTTAAAATCTGCCTCTGGGCGTGTTTTCTGGCTATACTGCTCAGACAAGCTCCACGTGGTTTACAGAGTGGTCCTAGCAGCAGGGAACTCAAAAAAGTGACTACCTTCTGGATTTAAGTATCTTTGCTTTTTTATCACTTGAAATAGCTTCTGTAGCTTACCTTGAACTAGCCTGAACTGTTTTTAACTGATTGCTGCATTATTTTAAAATCTGCACTTAAAGTTACATTTTAGTCGAATTTGATCGAAAGTTTGCTTGTTTGTTTGTTTAATTTAACTGTGGAGGCTGCCCACTAAAGTGTGCTAGCCTGTGTAACTAATATATCACTGTTTCTGCATTTTCTGTGTGTTTCTACCAAAAAAAACAAAAAAAACAAAAAAAATAATTCTAGTTTTCCCGCCTTCCTCAACTAGTTTAGACCAGTTTACAGGCATTGCTGTATTCTGGGCTGTGGTGTAGTTCCTGTGTTGTCCATTACCTTACTTGGATAAAAGGAAGTTTCTTTGCTCACCAGTGGGAGTGGGGAGCCTTGAGCAGCCTACCTGTCCTTAGGGGAAGTGACCTCAGCACAAGAAGCTGTAGTAATTGGTTGTTTGGGACCATTTCTAGCTCTTTTGTAGTTCACTGTTTAAAATCTGCCTCTGGGCATTTTTTTCTGGCTATATTGCTCAGACAAGCTCCATGTGGGTTTACAGAGTGGTCCTAGCAGCAGGGAACTCAGAAAAGTGACTACCTTCTGGATTTAAGTATCTTTGCTTTTTTTTCACTTGAAATAGCTTCTGTAGCTTACCTTGAACTAGCCTGAACTGTTTTTTAACTGATTGCTGCATTATATTAAAATCTGCACTTAAAGTTACATTTTAATCGAATTTGATTGAAAGTTTGCTTGTTTGTTTGTTTAATTTAACTGTGGAGGCTGCCCACTAAAGTGTGCTAACCTGTGTAACTAATTTATCACTGTCTCTGCATTCTCTGTGTGTTTCTACCAAAAAAACAAGAAAACAAAAAAATAATCCTTGTTTTCCCGCCTTCCTCGACTAGTTTAGACCAGTTTACAGGCATTGCTGTATTCTGGGCTGTGGTGTAGTTCCTGTGTTGTCCATTACCTTACTTGGATAAAAGGAAGTTTCTTTGCTCACCAGTGGGAGAGGGGAGCCTTGAGCAGCCTACCTGTCCTTGGGGGAAGTGACCTCAGCACAAGAAGCTGTAGTAATTGGTTGTTTGGGACCATTTCTAGCTCTTTTGTAGTTCACTGTTTAAAATCCGCGTTTGCACGGCTTTGCACGGGTTAAACAAGGTTAAACTTTTTCTGGCTCTGCCAAGTCTGCTCTTCAAATTTTCCCTTAAGGAAGCTCTACTCTTAGTATAACCAGACTACTCACTATATTATAAGCCTTGCACTTGTTCTCAATGCTTCTCTACTAAGTAAGCACTCTTGTACTAAGTAAAGCACTACATCTACTTACCACCCCTGTGAATATCCACTTCCCTTAAAGGTACAGCACTCCCTTATACTGTCCTAGCATGTCGAGTGGTAGATTACTGGCGTCGTCTCCAGTTCAGCTGGTCAATCTGGGTATCTTGAGACAATGCTACAATTGTCTCATGTACACAGACAACCCTCTCCTCCTCCCAACAAACACAAATACATGTGATAGATGCAACTATATAGCCAAACTGGAGGCTGAACTCTCTCAACTCAGGGCTGGCATGACCAGACAGGAGGAGATGGCAACCACACACACAACAATCCTAGTCCCACATAGACCTAACACAACTGCAAACCAAACACATAAAAACACAAAGACATACTCGGAGGCTCTAATAAAAAAATTACCAAAACAACAGAGGCTCCCAAAGCAGACATCCAAAAATCCACCACCTCAAAACAAAACACATGCAACACATACTTCAATAAATCAGTGTGTCAACCAATCGCAGCCCTTAAGGCCAAACACCTTGCCTGATACACTAGTAATAGGTGACTCCATAGACAGACACACAGATGTCCCACTGACCAGGCTGAACAAGGAGAAGGTGACTGTAAGCTGTCTATCAGGAGCTAGGATCTGCCACATAACACACGCACTCAGGTCACTCCAAAGCAAGTACAAATATGACTCCATCATTGTCCATGCTGGTGTGAATGACCTGAGATGTACCTCCCTGGACTACATGAAAAGAGACATAGAGGAGCTCTCCGATTATGTAGCCCAGGCTGGTATGACCCTGACCCTGAGCAGCATCTTGCCCTCACCAAGAATGATACCACAATACAAAGACAAGATGATCAGCTTTAACAATTGGCTCAAGTACTGGTGTCATTCTAAGGGGATCCAATGTCTGTCTGCCTGGGATGATATGTTGGACAAGCCACACTGCTTCGCAAGGGATGGCTTACACCTGTCACCACTGGGCTTACGGATATTGGCTAAGGCTCTTGCCACCCCCATAGTGCCTTTTTTAGGCAAGGCTCAAAAGACAAACCCACCTCCTTAGAAAACAAAAATGGAAAAAAACTAAGGGTAATGCTGCTCATTGCCAGAAGTCTAAATCTCAAGATGCAGGCACTTGATGCACTCCTCAGCATGGAGAACATCGACATCTGTGCAGTAACTGAAACCTGGTTCAAGGCTCCTGAGAGCACCCCAGCGCTACCAGACTATACCTCATATCATGCTTTTCGGCCCCAAAACCCGGGCCGAACCACAAAGGGAGGGGGAGTGTCCATATTCATAAAGGACACCCACACCTCCAGGTTAGTAGCAACACATGAAGCATCAGAGACTATACAGGTGCAACTAACCATAGGCAAAACTGCTATACAACTGGTAGCATGTTACAGACCACCCTCCCAATCTCAAGAACCCCACTCAGCCTTCCTGAAGACATTGGAGGATATGAATGTATCACAAAATACCATCATACTGGAAGACTTCAACTACCCAACCATAGATTGGGTACATTATTCTAGCCCTAATACCCTAGCCCAAAGGTTCCTGGAATTCATAAATTCAAATGCACTGGAACAACTAGTCACCTCTCCCACTAGGGGAGATAATATACTAGACCTGATCATCACAAACATGAGGACAAAATTCTCCACACCGGAAGTATACCCCTCACTAGTGAGATCTGACCACAAACTAATCACCCTGGATATACATATCCCACCTCCACCCCCAGCACAAAAGACCACAGTGAAAAACTTCTCAAAAGCAGACTTCACTCTTCTTAAGACTGAGATGGTATCCTTTAAGCCCACTGTGCCAGTGGATACCACATCCCACAATGCCGAATCCTTCACAAATGCTTTCTATGGACATCTCCAAGAATGCATGGATCATGCAATCCCAAACAAATCCAAGAACCTCTCCACCAAATGTAAGCGTCCTGTCTGGTGGACCTCAGCCATAAACAAATTGTATAACAAAAGAAGGAAGCTGCTGCACATCAGAGCAAAATCCCATGAAGGGAATACATCTCTGATCAACATTAGCAGAAAACTACGTTCTCTCATAAAAACATCCAAGGCAAACTTTGAGAGAAAAATCGCTAAGGACACTAAAGATAACCACAAAGTCTTCTTCAGCTATGTTAGAAACCTGGGCAGAAACCCTCAGATATGCTCAGAGTTGGTTCACAACAACAAAAAATACACTGAACCCACAGATATTGCCAACATTCTGGCTGACAGGTTCAGTGCAAATTTCTCCCCTCCCTCACCCCCAAAAGAAGAAATACTTATCCCAGCTGAATGTAATCTCCCTGTCATCTCAGATGTCCAAGTGAGAACCGCCCTAAACAAAGCAAAAAACACAGCATCAATGGTACCTGATGGTTTCCCGGGGTGCGTGTTATGTGAACTCCAAGAGGAGCTAAACCCACACATAAAAATGCTATCTAACCTTAGCCTTACTTCGGGATATGTACCTGAACACTGGCGTACAGCAACAGTGGTCCCACTCCACAAGGGGTGTGCCTCTACAGACCCTGGAAACTACCGCCCCATAAGCTTAACTAGCCTGGTCTGCAAAGCTATGGAATGAATCATTATGGAACTCATAAAAAGAGACATAGGGGACCTACAGACACTTGACCCCACCCAGTTCGGCTTTGTAAAGGGCAGATCCTGCCTTTTAAACCTGGTTGACTTTTTCGAAACAGTCACTAGAGCCATTGATGAGGGCAAAGCAGTCCATACAGCATACCTGGACTTGGCTAAGGCCTTCAACACAATACCCCACTCAGGCATCATAGATAAGCTGAACAGCTTAAAAGTAAACCCTTATGTCACTAGATGGGTTGCAAACTGGCTAAAGGACAGAACCCATAAAGTTAAAATCGCTGGAGCAATGTCAGACTCAAAGCCATTCACAAGTGGTGTCCCACAGGGATCTGTCCTGGGACCCCTCTTGTTCGGCATTTATTTCTCAGATGTTAAAGCAAACATGGGAGGGCTGCGGCTGACAAAGTTAGCAGATGACTGCAAACTAGGTGCCATAGTCGATACACCAGCAGACACACACATCCTACAAAAAGGCCTCACTGAAACGGACAACTGGTGCCGTAGTCACGGCCTTAAACTAAATGCCAAAAAATGTATAGTCATCCCTTTTGGAAAAAACAAAGTACCCACAAATTATCACATAGACAGCAACCTACTGAGTATGGAAAAAGTAATCAGAGACCTAGGGACCCAAGTAGACAGCGACGTCTCATTTGACACCCACGTTGCCAAAGTGGTTAGAAAAACATTCTACCTTGCACACCTCATCATGAAGGGATTCACATCCAGATCCAAGGATGTCATTGTAGCCCTATATTCCTCCCTCATCAGACCCATGATTGAGTACAATGCCCCATTTGGTATGTACCTCACCCGGCATTTGCAACAGCTGGAGAGACCACAAAAGTACCTCACCAAAAGGATCAAGGGTCTCCAACATATATCTTATTCTGCCAGACTAAAGAAACTTCAGCTCTATTCAGTAGCATACCACCTGCTCAGAGGTGATCTCTGCCTGACGTACAAGGCCATGTCCAATCAGGATCTGATGGACATGCTCCACCTCAAAAAATCCAAATCCATCAGGACCACGAGAGCTAAAGACTTAAACCTCGGCACAAGTATGAATAGAACATGCTGGAGGGATAGATTCATAACCCAGAGGCTTCCCATGCTTTGGAACAGGATCCCAGTTTGTTTTAGGCAGAGCCCCTCACTGACTCTCTTCAAGAGAAATCTTGATGGGTGGATGGGAGATCATAAGTTTACCCCAGGGGTCACATCTGTGTCACAGCTAGACAGGGGCACAGTAAACTAATTCTATTATATAAGGGGACCTTCATTGTGTCACTACTAGACAGAGGCACAGTATTCTAGATTTATTCCGTACATTTTTGTACCATTTCATGGGGTAGCAAAAGCCACATCACTATGGCTAGGCTTACAAATGCCCCAGGGCAGATAGCCTAGTACTATACTATGAAACTATGAAACTATAATGAGACGAAGTTAGCTTATAAACTGAAAACAGATGACTATGCCATTGAATGTGTTATTAGGGATACTAATGTGACCATGTGAAGCAAATCTCCTCCCTAATCCAATTCAAGGGCAACATGGATAACTGGATGGGCAACAGGACATTCATTTCTGGTTTGGCACCTATGTCTCTAATTGGCAGAGGCAACCTGCAATTGGTTCATCTCCCAGGCCCCAGCTCGTAAATGTTTCACCTCCCAAGTCCTTGCTTACACTTACCAAGGATACCACAAATTGTCAGAGATTTGGGATGCATGACTAGGCTTAAAAATGCCCTTGTGGTCATTAACCTAGTAAACACCTATGAAACTACAAACCTATAATAATAGATGCACCTTACTTGAATAATGTGTACTAAACTTTCTCAATTGCACTCCACTACCAAACTTATATGGCATCCACAGTGAGGCAGACTTTTGTGAAGCACACTGCAGTTTCAGGTTCACATAGAGTATACATTAAATTTCAGTGTTTCCTGAACTACAATGTAGTTCCAAGCATGCACAATGCATAATAAGTTTTCATAGTGAGCACCAGACTTCACTGAAACACTCTGTTATTAGACTTGTAGAGTAGATTCTGGCATTAAGAATAATACCTTAAAAATGATTGCATTAAATTAAACAATGAAACATTAGTGGCATCTAGCTATGGCCTAGCCTTCTTTTTCTTATATAACACTTTATGACATCTGAGAAGATCATTAAATTTTAATATAGCTAATCATCAGTAAATGTATGCCCTTATTTACCAGATAGATTTGTACTTCTTTGTACCTTATATTGTATAGGTTACCACCTCCTGGTATAGCTTAACCATTGCTTAGCTTGTACTTACTAAGCTAATTTGAGACAAAGACAATCCCCGGGATTCAAGAAGCTCGGCATAAGGACAGTTTTAGCCTTGCGCCGAGCATCCACACTACAGATGGCGCAGTAGTGCCATATGAATATGCATGAGGGCGTGCAGCCGCACCCTTGACATGCACAGGAAACGTGTGTGAGTATAGGGGCATGTACAAGTGTTCTACGGAGGCGTAAACATGCCCCAACACTTGCAAAACCTAATATGCCTACTAGTAGAGACCACCCCTAATAGTAAGTCAGTAAGTCAGTGTCTGTGGATACCGAAATGTTCCATACAAGAGTGTCCATGAACAGTGAAACAAAATCGAAGTAGTAAACAAACAAGCACATAGTGGAATGTAGAGCCATGTCCCTAGACTGTCACAATTAGATTCCCTGTCTCCGTGTCCCTATTATACATTCGAATTGCAGCAATAGCGAAGGTGTAAGCAAAATGCAGCATGTCTGTGCGTCACCGCCCTCCACCATCATATTCATTCAAATAGAGAAAAACAAGTGGAATCAATGTAAGTGGCAATAGTGCAGTGTTTAGAGCATCCGCCTATCAAACAGGCAGTCACGGTTCAAGCTCAACAATAGCACATATCATTTTCCATGTGGAATGAATGTCGTTTTGCCGTAAAACCAACATAAGAGTATCACATGACATATTTAACTTAAATATAATTCAAGCAAAGTGGCACTGTCATAATGAATAAGGTACTAGTAAGCAGGTGTAAGTGCAAATAAGCAGCAGTAAACACATATAAGTACCAGTAATCAAGTCTGAGTGCACTTGTGTGGGTCTAAGCAGTGCCCAGCATAGGAAATGTATATAAGCATATACAGATATATAATATATATATATATATATATATATATATATATATATATATATATATATATATATATATATATAATTATAATTTATATATATATATATATATATATATATATATATATATATAATTATAATTTATATATATATATATATATATATACACACACACACACACACACACACACACACACACACACACACACACACACACACACATATATATATATATATATATATATATATATATATATATATATGAAGAAAGAACGATGTAACAATAAAGCATACAAAAGGAATGAGAAGGAAATCAACAGCAACCCCAGTATTATATAGCGCTGTCAGCGTATGTCATATTCAGCTTGGTGAGACTACCCAAAAATAGATAGACCATTTGGCCTTCCAACCATTACACAAGCAAGGGCAGGTATGTTCAAGGACTAAATGGTGGGAGCGCCTTAGAATACATGGGGTGGGACAACATACGTGTAGGGCCCCTAACGCTCTGGAGAGGGCAATTTGTGGAGGTGTGTCATGGCTGCGATAACAAGTGGACAATGGAAGGTATGCATGTATTTTGAACAACGGTGGGGTGGAGGAACTATGGGCATGAAATTATGGAGCCAGGCGTGCCGGGGTTCGATGAGCTGGTTCTAATTGGGCCGCCCCATGGAGGTCAGCAAGTCCGTTATAGGTATATATGCATACACACATGTAGACATCAATATGTAGAAGTACATTCTCTGTAGCACACTCATTCCAGTTGCAGACATAAATAACATGAATGTGCCCTTACAAACCTCGATAGTAGATAGAATAATAGGTTGTGCAGAAGAGGGACAGGATGAAACTGCTAAAACGCATAAGTGTGTATAATGTCCGAAGTCAGTGCTGTGATGACAATAATCAAATGTGAGGACTTCCCCACACATGGAATCATTCCTGTGATCTGCCTGCTACGGCAATGCCAGTTACTAAACCGGTCTATTTGTAAAAGAAATACGCCGAACATTAATTAGGCTCTCATGTGTAACGTGTGCATTACCACATAGTCATACATATTACTTAATTGTAGTATCATGTTAACGGGAGTAAGGATGTAATGAAGTATAGAGTCTAATCCTGACAAAAGCACATGCGTGTCCCATGTGGGACAACCCAAAAATTGCGAATAGTATTCTTTTGGTTGCTCACATCACCAATGTTTATGGACTAAACGTTTGGGAGTTCTGAGGATACGGGGAGTGAGTCAACCGATGTAATGGGTCTATAGGAGTAGGGAAGTGGCCAATGTGTACTCGTGTGGATATACGTTGAATACGACTGGAGAATGGATGACAGCAGTGTTAGAGAGGAGTTGGGCTGTGTGTTTGGTGAACCAGGAGCCATGGGTATATGGGTATATATGCAAATGAAGCAGCACAGCAATTGTGCATTGGTTACAGCAACCCCCTAATGAACAGACATTCCTGCACCGAATCCCACTGTATCACACACCATTTACCATCGGTAATCCGTACATGAACATATTGCGACATCTGTCCGCTGTATAACCTGCAAAATATCAATTAAAAGATAACTGGAGTGAAGTCTCTGTGTCATAATGAATAAGGCACTATTAAGCAGGTCAAACATATATAAATTCTAGTAAACATAGCATGTGTAAGTGCGTTTGCGTGGGGTATGTATTGCTTTACAGACACACACACATAGATATATATATATATATATATATATATATATATATATATATATATATATGTATATGTATATATATATATATATATATATATATATATATATATATATAAATATATATACATATATGTATATATATGGTTCTACCTCACTTCAACGACATGCCGGAACATCGACACGGAAATCGCGAGCCCCAGAAGATCGAAAGCTGAGAAGACCGATGCGACGGGACCCAGAAGATCGACAGTGCAGAAGACCGACCCGACGGATGAAAGCACCGACGCCGAGGATGCCGACATGGGAAAAGGCTGTGTAAGTATGCGGTAGTGACGGACATTAGGGAGCGAGTAAGGTAAGTGTGGATATTGACGGTCTGTGGGGATAGGGGTGGGTTAAGTGAGTTAGGGTTAGGGAGCGGGTCAGGTAAGTGTGCGGTAGTGATTGTGTTTGGGTTAGGGGCGGGATAAGTGAGTTAGGGTTAGGAGCGGGTCAGGTAAGTGTGCGGTAGTGATTGTGTTTGGGTTAGGGTGGATAAGTGAGTTAGGGTTAGGAGCGGCCAGGTAAGTGTGCGTAGTGACGGACCTTAGGGTTAGGGTTTGGGTTAGGGTTGTAGGTAGTTGTGTATGTGAGGTTTAGTGTGGGTTTGTAGGATTTTGGTGTGCTTGTGTTGTGTATGTGGTTTTGGATGGGGAATGTGTTTTGTTTGTTGATTGTGGTGTATGAAGTGTATGAGGTTTCGTGTTTGTGTACCGTCGGTTATTTCGTTGTCGGGCATCCGAATTTCGTGTTTTGTACTGTCGGTTATGTGGTTTCGTGATTGCGTTGTCGGTGCTTTGGTGTTTCGCTTATGTGCGGTAGAACCATATATATATATATATATATATATATATATATCTATATATATATATATATATACATATATATAATGCAGACATATATATATATATATACACACCCACACACACACACACACACACACACATATATATATATATATATATATATATATATATGTGTGTGTGTGTGTGTGTGTGTGTGTGTGTGTGTGTGTGTGTGTGTGCATAGATATACACAGATATACAACTATGATAGGTAACAGCACACAAGAATGACATATTTTCACAGGCTATGCCAATGGAAATGAGGAGCCCAGGCAAGAAACATGAAACACGTAGCATGAACTTCCACCCCTCCCCCACAGCGGACATGGGAAACATACACACAAACAATGTAAAGAGTCCACTGCTCCCCAGACCACAGGCAGGATACAATCGGGGGGGTACACAGTGCACCCAAGATCTCTAATCTTGGAACACAGACTGGAGTGTCCATTGCGGGACACCCTAAAAATTGCCAAGACAAAAAGAAGGTGATAGACCGGCCATTCTGGCTGTGGTGTATACATACTCAGAATACAAGGGTGGGAAAATCTGATGACCCATGGGCTGAGACAATTGTATGAAATGGGTCCTGTGAAGTGGAGTGTGGGCAGTGTGTAGTGGTGTGTCCAGAACAGACCAGGACCCAGAGTAAGGATGGGTGCTGTTGGGGAGGTGCGGGTGGGGGAACTATGGGTAGCTACTTATGGGTCTAGGTGTGCAGGTGTTGGCTGATGTGGTCCTATATGGACAGCCCTAGGGATGTAAGCAAATGTGTTCATTGGGCAAAGGCATCACCCAATGAGCAACCACACCCACTACGAGTCCCACTGCAGCAAAGTGTAATCTATATGGCAAGGAAAGGAAAAAACAGATGTAGACGTATATATGTAGAGGTATGTGTGCGTATATCTACCCATAGTGACATAGAGACAAGCCGCTCCCTCTCCGTAGTACAAATGTATACATACAGAGACAGAATACAGATACATACCCACATAGAAATATATACATATGCAGACACCCATAGCCCCATATGTTGTGAGATATATATATATATATATATATATATATATATATATATATATATATATATATATATATATATATATATATATATAAATATATATATATATATATATATAGCAAAATATATATATACATGTATGCATATATATACAGATATATCTGTATATAGTAATGTAAATATATATATATATATATATATATATATATATATATATATATATATATATATATGTGACTGTAAATATACACATGTATATAGCTAGGATATGATACAGCAGTTACAAGTAACATATGTTCACAGGCCGTGCATATGGGGGTGAGGGGTCCAATAAACAAACGTGCAACATGTAGCAACTACCTCCCCACCCCCCCAGCTAGGCCGGTGAGACATACAGACACACAATAAAGGTAAACACACCACTGCTTCCTAGACCACTGGCAGGATACTACCAGTGGGAGAGTCCTGCCAGGTCTAATCTTGAAACACAGACATCGATGTCCCTTGTGGGACACCAAAAATTAATGATTGGAGGCAGTCCTGGTAATGACTTATCAGACCAGCCTGTAGATGTACATTTACCAGTAGGTTGTGCAAGCCTGATAACCCATGGGTCGACACAATGTATGACATGTGCCCCGACACGGGGAGAGTGGGCAGTGTGTAGTGGTGTGTTTATACCCCACCTGCACCCACAGTAAGGATGAGTGCTGCAGAGGAGTGGCAGCTGGAGGAACTACCAGTATGCAATTACGGGCCTAGGCGTGCAGGTGTTGGCTGACAAAGTCATATTAGGACCGCCCCGGGGATGTAAGTATTATTCCAGAATGGGCATAGCTGATGCCCATACCTCTCAACCCCTAAGAGCACCTCCACTGGACAGGACATAAACCACTGGGGGAACAAATAGGGACCATACCTCTGAACTGTCCCCGATTTTCAGGGATGTCCCAGATTTTGACTTAGTTTCTAACTCTGCCCCACTTAATCCCTCCTAAAACTAGTGACATTTGGAAGAAAGGTGGTGAATTACATGTAATGAATTATAACAACAATTAAGAGTTATAAACATCATTTACCTCAGAAAATGTGTATGAATTCATATGCTCTGAGTCTGACAATGTGTCAGGTTAATAGCACCAATACTTTAAATGTGTCCCTGATGTTGTTATGCTGTGTCCCTGATTCAGTTTGTATATTTCCCCAATCGTATGAGAGGTCTGATAGGGACAGAAAGCACATATTCCACTGACAACCTTAGAAATATGAGAGAGTATTAGGCATGCAGTAGCATGACTTGGCTGAAGGATGTGGATTCAAAAACCCAATTACTTGTTTGTATTGAAGAGTGTCAGTTCTGTATTAGCCAGATGGGTGCAGATTGTAAGAGGAACATACCAATAACATAAATCAAACTCTGGACAGGCCACAGATTCAGTACGTTCGAACGGCATGCTGTCGCCTGATGGGCAGCCATTCCTGATACTGTAGGCATGTAATCGGATGTAATAGGCATCACAAGGTAATATCATAGTCCTCACTCCTAAGCAGGGGCATGATTGTCAGATGTAAACACCAAATGCAGTGCATTTGCAAGTGCGGGAGCAAGTGGATGTAAGCCTGTTTGGCTGCCAGTATGCAAGTATTACACTGGTAAAGCAATGTTGAGGGTAACTGAGTGTAAGAAACTGTAACCAGAGGTTAACATTGCTTAGCACCATGCAAACCCACGCACACCCACTCAAAACTGCTTTAATGTGCCTAAAACTCATCGTATCCAATGGCCTTGTTCTGCCCAGCAACAAAATAAACGGCCTCTGCAAGGCCCGAAGCCAGGACCCTGCACACACAGCTATTGTGATTTACCACTAAGCCATGGCAGATATACAGACATCAGACCTTATCACAAACATATCATACAGCGCAGTCATTCAACAGTATAGGAAATGTATTCCATCAAGTAGATGTATGTGTGAGTGTTTATGTCCAGCATATGGATACATACATATATATATATAGATATATCAGGAGCATCCCATGTGACAACAAAGCATTACAAAGGAATGAAAAGGGAAACACCAGCAATGCATGTATTATCTAGTGGTGTCATCCTATATAATATCAAGACTCCCTCAGACAGACATGTGTCAGTCATACACGCAAACATTTGCACATTGGCCATATACATCACTTTGTGCATGTTATTTACATTAACACAACAGTTCCTGTCCAATCATTATGTGAGAACAGTACTCTTGCAAGGTGATGTATGCAACATCATCATCATGATAAAGGTACATGGGGTAACCATAGAGGGACTGGTAGGGGAA